>NC_056740.1:78162966-78197917 GCF_019279795.1 Protopterus annectens | reverse complement strand
AGCTGTTAAAAAAACAATTTATACATCCTATCTGCCTATTTAAGGACAGTTGGCTGACTATCAGGAAAATTACAGGCAGTAAGACACACATCCTCTAAAGCAGACAGAACAGGAGGAATAGGTGTAGATTCTGAAAATAATCCTTCTGTAACAGTATTTTTTGAGAGATTAAGAAACCTCAGTGTTCTCCCAATGAAAACACTGGGGCATTCTAGAAATAGTCTCAGAAAAAGTGAAACCCCACAAGGAAAATCCGAAAGAGACCTCTCTTCTGAGTCTGAATCAGAAATCTGAGGACAAAACCCTGAATCAGTCCCTTCATCTTCCTGTTCAATTCAGAATCTTGAAATGTGTGAAAAAGTGTCCCTCTTTCTTTTACTGGAAACTACTCTACAAGAAGGATCAATAGCCTGAATCAAACCCTGAGCCAGTCTCAGCAAACTACTCGTATCCAAAGAAATTTAAGGAGGAGGAGACACATGCTTGGTTTTCTGTTGCCTTTTGACAGGATAAATAGAGGCCAACCATGTTACTAGTGGCAGCTGCTGCTTCCCCTGGATAGGCACAACATTCTGACACAATAGAGAAACCTTCCCTGTTCCCTCTCCCAGGACCAGCCAAGAATGGTTCTCCCTTGCTGACTGAGGGGACCCCAACAGCCTCAGAGAATGTGGCTAACCCCTGGTCCATAGTGGCTGTAGGTTCTACACCAGAGGGATCCTGGGTAAAAGATGAGTGGTCTGAGGTACAACAAATGGCCACACCAGAGTCACCCACCTGTGACTGAGACAAACTTCCAGCCTGCTTTCAAACCAGCAGAAACAGCATTTAAAAGTACATTACAGTCTCAAGATAATCCATTAAAACACAACACTCCTAGCTTTAAAGTAACTTTCCTGAAGAGAAAAGTAGTAAAACGTCAGTAAAAATAAGAAAATGTAAGTTTTTTCCTCAAAGGGAACTTATCTGCCCTGCTAAGGAAAGCACAAGCCAATTGTCAATCATCAAAAGCCTTGGAGGACCATAATCTTTTTAGTCAGCTCAGCTTGAACTGCTTGACAGTTTGGTTGCATGGAAGGTGTCCTGAAGTTGATGGCTCTTATATCCTTGGCAGGATACATCCCATATAGCTAAGGCTACTGCAGCAGTGATCATTATGAAGAACATCTAGAATGATTATACTTACAAGTATTTTTTTTGTATAAAATATTATATCTGCAAATACATACAGGAATGTAATTGGCAGTAGGCTTAGTGAAGTGATGGTAACAGCCAGCCCTGTGTCTTTTACTTATCCCTAGTTCAGAAATAGTGTAACATTAATGCTGGGGAGCTTAGGGACAGAAGAAAGACAAAGAGTAAGCAATGGGTCTGGTGAACAGAAAATAGCTATTGTAACAATAATAATAACAATAAAAACAAGGCAAGGTATAGAATAAAATAGGCATACTTTCACAAAGCTTTCCAAACAGTCAAAATGTAAATTAAACATAAAATAGGTGGATAAACTAATTAAATCAGCACAGCTACTAAATTAAACTAAAGCAGTATCAAAAACTCAGTAAAGTTGTAATAAACAAGAAACCACAGTTTAATAATAATGATGCAATAATGATCAACCATCAAAATCTCACTGTAAAGTCACTATAAAAGAGAGAGCATAAACCAAATAATAAACAGTACCTTGATGAATCAAGCAGCACAAAAAATATAATGCTGGTGTAAAAATAAAAGGGTCAGGCAGTGCAGTGAGTATAAAGATTATGTATAAAAGCAGCTGCAAACAAAGTAATCCATGTGTTGGATCACTCAAACCAGAAACTCAATCAGAGGACATATAATCTAGTACATGACCAACATAACACAGTGATGTAAATACATTTGCAAAATCCACAGCTACATCACCTCCAAGTTCTTTCTGCAGCCAATTCCTATCAAGGCAGCCCCAGTCGAACAATGCACCTGGAGTTAAATCCCATCCAGATAAATAGCCTAAGGTAGGAGTATAGAAAATCATAGTAGGTAGGATTTAAATGAAAGACTATAGTAGATAGGAATTAAGTGAATGACTGTTGAGATGGAAATTGACAGGCAGAGATAATAGCAGATAGGAAAAGACTATTAAGGTAGGTTTGGAAGATAGAAATATAGGATTAAGTTGGATCATTGCAGAAGCATAGCCATTCCTTCTGGCAGGCAAATGTCAGTGCAGTTTTAAAGGAGCTGGAGTTAGTGATGGATCTGATGTAAGGTGGAAGGTTGTTCTAGGCTTTGAGGTGGAGTAGCTGTAGAGTAGTTTGCCAACATTTTTGTTGCGCATATAAACTTGTAGTAGGTTTTGTGTAAGACTGAACGAGTTATGAGGAGGTGATATAATAGAATTTGGTGGTGAAATTCCAACCACTGCAAGTTTTTTAAGGCTACACAGTGATGGGGGTGGTAGGGTAGGTTTGATGCAAATCTTGTGATTTTGTTATAAATAATTTCCAATTTAAATTATTAAATTATTATAAATGCTAACTACAGAATAATCAATAGCTCTTTAATTATTCAGTATAATGTTTTCTTCTTTGCAAAATGGGCTGATTACTATTGAAAATATTTCTACTACAAGTGCGTGCATGCTCGTAACTTGCAGCACACTTACTCACTGCCACTTGTACAAAACGGCAAGTGATATAATTCCTACTACCTTGATCTTATTTAACTGCTTAGCCTTCCAAACATCCAACACTATTAAACTGTATAGCCTTGTCAGAAACCTAAACATAACCCTAAAAGTCCCACCCAATTCCTAACACGAGTCTTCACTCCCTTACCCTAAAACTCCTCTATCCCTACATAAACCTAAAATTCCTGACTACTCCCTATATCTGTGTTCCTATGATCCTAAAACTCCACCTTCCGTCACTAAACATAATTTCCCCAATTATTCCCTGACCATTAGGGAGCAGTCCATTCCTGCTCCCTAAGCCTAAAATTCCCTTGCCACTCCCAAACCCCAAAATCCCCTTCCCTATCTCTGACATACTCTACACTCCCACCCCCTCCATACGACTGCTGCACTTACCTCACTTGTTATACAATAGTGTGTTTGAGTAAGATTCAGCATCCGCTTTCCCAAACTCATATTCTAGTTCAAGCAAAAGTGACCACCTGTATGACCTATAAGATAGTCTAGTCGCAGGCCTCAACAAAGTGGTTTTCAAGCACTTAGGACATGAGAGCTTATAGCAGATTCACTTGAAAATACTTTATCATAACAATTATACTGCAGTATTCCTCAGGCTGCTAATAAAAAAAAACTACAGGATTATTTTAAACAAGAACTACTTCATAAACCATACAGGAGAGAAATCTTGAGATTTTTACTGTCTAGAGTTTTACTGCAGTGAAAATAAGTGCTTCTCCTCAATATATACCATATGTTGTCATGTCTGGCATACTGCAAACAAAACTGCAGGTTTTGGCAAGGGTTCAGGACTTGAAAATATCATCTTATATAAATACAATCTAGGTAAGTCATAAGTCCAGATATCAGACTTTGATGAATTCTACAAAAGAAAGGCATCTTTTTGACATGAATAACTTTTCTTTGCTCTTGTCACGTTGGTAGCCCTACAACTAATGTTACTGTTTTAAATACTGAACATGAATGACCAAAATTACTTTTCTGAAAGATAACTAATCATTTTAATATATTCTTTTAGACTGGGGAACAGGGAGAAAGAGATAGACGGGTGAAAGTGCGGGGGTGATGCATACAGATAGATACATAGACAGACAAATGGGATTATATCTAAACAATTTTCCAAAATTCTGGACACTTCTATAATCCAAATCTAAAACAACTGTGCCAGAATGCAGGCTATTATGAGAAATAGCTAAACTAGAGTCATAATAGCCTAATCTTTCACTAAGCTGCTAAGGCATATTATTATAAATTATAGGCATTCCTTGGCAAGAATGACTAGGAAATTAACTCTGCATAAATTCTTAAGTGAAAAGTCATGACTTAAGAGGCATCTTACTATAAAATAATTTTGTTGCAGAAGCATATCAGATTTCCAAAACATTTTTTAAGTAAATACCTGTACCCAGTCATTGCAATATGCTTCATATTATTTTCACATAATGGTGTTACATAGTATCATAATCATTGTCATTATGTTTCACTAATGTAAATTCAAGCATGTTGTAAGACAGATGATACCAAATACATTAGACAGAATTGTACATTTTCTTATTGACTAGTTATTCTGACATTACCCTATGTTGCCCAAGCTTATTTGACAGTGATATGTATCATAACAAATCATTATATCGTAATTCATCACTATATCATAAAATGCTAGCAGAAGGTGGTGACACTGGTGACAAATCCGTCTTTTCTGCCCGAGTGTTGTGACTACCTCTAAGCACCTAGCTCTGTTCTTTCCTTTTACTGACCCAATGTATTATAAGCTTTTGTAAATGTCCCATTTTTTCCTGACTTCAGCTGTCCACTTGGGAAACTTACTGCACCTGTATTCTGCCTTGTGAGTAAAGAAATAATTCATAATGTTCAGTCTGAACTCAGTTCTCTTAATCTAGTAGTCATAGCTTTCTTCTTCACCTACAAAAATGTTTAGGGCGGTTCTATAACTTTAAATTCCAAACTTTTTTTATAAACAACTTTTCATAATGAGAACACCACTAACTTTTATTTATTCGGTGTTTCTCCTAGCACAGCTGACAAATTGCAGAGTAACACAGCAACATTGTCACAACACAGTGGCTTGTTCTAACTCAGAGTGCACACAGATTTTGTCAGAATCCAACCTAAGTCTGCGAGATGAAACCGTAATGCATTCACTATGGATTTGTTAACAAATTCCTTTTACCTATACTTTTATCCAGAGATATAGCATATCTTCTGAAGAAAAAACAGCATACCTTTTTTCAGAAATATAGCATATGTTTTGAAGAAAAACTGGCATTGCTTAACATAATTTATTCTGTGTAAATGGAATTTAATTATGCTAGCCAGTATTTCTATATTTGTTTCCTTTCTATTTTCATGGTTGCAGAGCAAAGAACAGCAATGAGGTTAACTTGCTAATACTTTTCAGCTGTAGGCTGTACTCTAAAAATGAATCAGCTAGAGGTTTATTTAAGGGTGTATCACAATTTTGCTAAAAGAGAGACACATGAATAAAATATTTGGACTGACTGTAGAGTCACAGATTGTCTGTATGGCAGTTTCTTTTATGATTAAATTAAAGCAAGGTGAACAACAGAAAGATATAGTAATCAGCATTGGAATGAGACCACAGATTTGCATGATATGCAGACTTACACATTTAAAACACAGGGAGGATAATCTCAGGAAGGTAGTCAAGTTTAAGCAAGCTGTAGCTAAACTAGTTCAGTGTGGAAGGTAGTCTGGCCACATATGGTAGACATGCAAGAATGTCCAAAGTGCTGATATGCTGAGCAGGGCAGGGGCAAAGGGCAGACAACATGGGACATGCAATGTGAACATAATGCAGCTCAGCAGTAACACAGCACCAGGGATGTGCTAATGTACCCGACTGGAAATGGCATTGCAGACATGTACAACAAAAGAGATGGAGCTGATGCAAAGATGAACAGTCGGAATATTAGCCAGGTACTAAAGCCCAAGGCACAATTAAACCTGTGACTCATGGTCCCATATGGAAAGCTGTTGCTCTTGTGTCACATGATGCAGTCCCATACAAGTCAGAATGACAGAACAGGGGCAATAATGTAAATCCACCAGTTATCGTTCTCTAGTCTGAAATGAACAAATCCATCAAAGTCCATAGAAATACAGAAAGTCAGGATCTGTATTGAATCATCAATGTGCACTACATCAAGATTCAATAACTAGGACCACACACCCATCGAAGTCCAAGGACTCAGCAAAGTCACTGCCTGAACAAATTTAGTAAAATGGTGCTTTTACAAAGGATGAATCACCCATGCACTCACCGCATCCCTTCAACTTTAAATACATTAACTCCAAGATCATACAACATTGGGAAAAAGACTACTAAATCCCTATTCCACTGTCTTCCAATCTTAACAAAACTCGGAACATGTTATCCCTTTGCACTGTAAGTGAACAGCATACAACTATCCACTCCCATTGAATTACAATGTAGTGATATGTACTCCAATTACATTAATTAGAAGCACAAATAGATAAAGTGTTTATTGATAGAATGAACTAAACAATATAATTCAGCAGGCTCAATTAATAACTGCAATTTATTAGAAACTGTGAATGCAGTTTATGTCAATACAGAGTTAGAGCATAGAAAAGGAAAGGAAAGCTGTCACTTGACAGCCATTTGTGCTAAATATGAATGCAACTTAAAATATATACTGGTACTGTATACTAAAAAAGTGAAAGATGTGATGAATTTGGGAAATCACTATGAAAAAAATGGCAACTACTTATTCCACATGAGCGCAGTTGCAATCCTAAAATCCCACAACACACAGATATTCTGGAATAAAAGCTGATGTTTCTCATGGATATTACCAGATGCATCATATAATTCTTCCCACAAGAATGTAAGCCTGAAGACACATTTCATTGGTCAAGTCTCCAGTCCCAAATAGCTCTCCAATCAGGAATGTGAACCAGGGGTCCTGGGGTAATGTACCGAGACATAAGTAACAGTCAAAAATATGAGTAGACTGCCTCTAATAGAATAAATAAATCAGAGGTGCTAGCTGGATTAAAGGCCAACAATAGGAGAAAGAAAATGATTAGGCAGCTCAATTACAAATTCAGGCAGTGGGGATTGGAATAGTTGGGGGAATGAGGTAATGAAAAGGTATGCACCAAGGAAAGGATCCATTTTAGTCTTCTTGGAACTACACCAATGAAACAAGAAGTAGAAAGGCACATTGATATGATTATGCTTTTAAAATTAGGTGTCTGTTTAGGAAAAGGAGGGGAAAGGTATCAGAAGACAGAGAGAAGAAGATGGGTAACTAGGGTAAGCAAAGAGATAGAACAGGAAGGTAGCAGAATAGCAGAGGAAAAAAATGGAGTACCAAATATGATAGTCAAACAAGAGATAGGAGTAGGGTTGTCAACCACAAGTTTTATGAGGAACAAACCAAAAATATGAGTCAAAAATCTGGACAATGCAATACTTGTACTTACCTCGTAATTAATAGCAGACTCGTCCGATTACCATTGATTGGATCTTTGCATTGCAACAATAACAATAGTCTCTGAAAAGCCTAAGATGATATCAGCTCTCATCAATTCACTATTCTTAGGGACAATTTTATTTATTATACTTTATTGCATTGTTTTTGCCCCTTTCCTGATGGCCATCAAGCCTCTAAGGGACTGCCATCCATGAAGTCTCGGCAACCCTTTCTGCTCTTGCTAGTATCTTGACAATAAGAGTATTTTTCATTGGTCAACCCACCTCCCACAGCCTTGATATGAGCATTTGCATCAGTGCAAGCATTGCCTGCGTCCACTACCATCCATGCATGCTCCCTGACATCTGCTGTGAGGAGTTTGCCTTAGGTGACCATGCCAACATCCTCCCACCCTGCCCCCCCACTGTATGGAGAGCTTCCATACTTCAATGGGGCCATGTCATTGGAGCCGCATCAAAGCCAAATGAGAACCACCATCCCACCCCAGGATGGGCACACCCATCTTCCCTACCAGTGTTATCAAGTGCCTAAGCTGCTTGTCAGGGCTTTATCCATTTACACCACCAGCATAGGCTTCTTATTCATAATTTAGCAAATCATTCTTAAATCAACTGCAACACAAGTTGTTTAGTAAAGGAAGAGTATTCTGAAGAGGAGTGGAGAAGCTTGGAATAATGTGCTACTTTGAATCATATGGTGACATGCTATGATATGAAGAATCACATCAAATTGGAACATTTATTTGTTACTAGGCCAGTATCACAAATCTTGGTGGACAATTGGAGATAACACTCATTTTATATTATACTAACAGTTTACTCAGTTAACGTTTCAGTAATACTCCCACAGCAATGTTTCTATGAATAAGTATTGTAAAGCAGACAATTCTCAGAATGACTTTGCAGATGAAAGACATATAAGATGATGCTTGTCATCAACACTAGATAATAGTATAAGAAAAAAAATTCTGCGAAAATGGAGGACTGTTGCTGTCTCCTACTTGAAAGTTGTGTTTTTTTAGGTAATGTATAATTTGCAAAGTATTCAGAGGGATACAGGCTTACTGACTCCCGTAATCACAAGTATGATATATATAAAGTGGTAAAAGGTGACTAGGGCCTAAAGAACTTACGCAGACACACAAATTCAAGTTGACTTTGAATTTGTTGGCTTAAGATATGATGGTGACTAATTTGGAGCTACAATAGGGCCTGCAAATTCATCTTCACCAAATTTTAATAATCTTGTATAACAAAGTGAACAATCAAATATGGCATTATTGTTGGATAATGCAAAGTTAATTATTAATCCGTTGAAGCTAGGGAATGCACATCAAATACGCATCCCAATGCAGAGGTATTGTACAGTGATTCAAGGACTCATAAAGGCAATTCTCAGAATGACTTCCAGACGAAAGACATATAAGATGACATTTGTCATCACCACTAGATAATAGTATAAGAAGAATTTATCTGGGAAAATGGGGGACTGTCGATGTCTCCTAGACTGCCACATATTGTTGTACTAGGAGCAAAATTCTCCTGTCTCATCTGAAGCTTCACACTACTTGCAAAAATGTACTACAATTATTGTGGAGTCAAAAAGTCAAATAGTCAAATACAAAATGCAAAAAGTCAAATACACTATCATATAGGCAGCTCCATTATCAAAACATTTTGTACTTGCTTGCTAGGGATGCCTGTCATCCTGAACTGTACTTGTTTACCTGTTCATTACTGAAGAGTAAGTTGTCTGTGAGGTTGCAAGATGAAAGTTGTAAAGTCAAGCTATGTCCCAGCTGAACAGAGATGCAATCAGTACAATGAGGTTACAACAGTGACAGGAAATAATGATGTTAGCAGTCCAGATGTTGAAGAAGTTGCACAATGCCATTAACAATTCATACTTCTCAACTGTCTGGATTTTCACAGAATGACCAGATTTTTGCCTCACATTTTTAATCTGTTCCTCATAAAATTTTGGTTTTCTGGAAAATTAATGGCAAATCATTGAGGACTGAATTCAGAAAAAATTGATAGACATTTGAATTTCAGACTTCATACCCTTCAGAAAATCCATACTAATGCAAAACCTGTTGTTCTATGAACTTTCTAAGTCTGTAAGAGCGATATTTAAAAATTGTCCCTATTTTAGGGTCTTTATTTATATTATTTAAGGCTTTGTCCAAACTTCTTGCTCTAAGAGGTTGAGATGTATGATTAACATAATTAACTTCAATAGAACCAGAAGATTTGTTGTCGTTTTTCTTCCTGCACCCAGGAATAATATCAGCAAAATGAGTATTGCTAGTAACTTAAATTGCTGTCTTAGAAGACTAGCCTTTATTAATAGATATAAACATACAAGTTTTGAGGAAAATTATTTGTTTTAAAAAATAATCTTTTCTTTCATGAAAAAAATTGTATTTGAGATATACAAGGAATAAGGTTTTGGGTGTAAAGACCATGATAATCATTAAATATTTTCAGAGGCATTGTTTATGAGGTTATAATGCATAAGGAGGATTATACTGAAATTAATTTTATACTGTACAGGTCCAGAGATTTAATCACAAATTTTAGAGCTGCACAATATTATGTGTGAAGGAAACATTAACAATGGCATAGTTACAAAGACGTAATCAGGATTATCTACATTTCACCATCCCAGACTAAAGTGGTTATCACAGCTTCACAAATAATAAGTTATACAGAGAAGGTTCTATCTATGTCCACCAAGAGTTAACCCATGTTTTAAGTTCAACAGTCATCTGCTTGACCTTGTCTATTTACACATTAAAATTGAGATTCATGACTTTGGGATTGTTAGTACCTATAAGAATCCTTGTTTAAAGCATAAAGCATGTTGTGCTTTCACATCTGAATTTATAAGAAGTTTATCATCCAATCCAGCTATTATAAGTGGTGATCTAAGTGCTATCACTGTGTTGGGAGACTTTTACCTCCCCAAAACCCCACAACAATGATTTACTAGAACCACTACTTGAATTAGGCTACCACCAGACTTTATATTGTGGTGAAAATGATTTGAATCTATTCCTTATCAACCTAGTATTAGGTTATCTGAAGTGTGATTTTTGTACACAATGAGTATGTCAGACCATGTCAGTGCATTGTGGTGAGTGGAAGGTAAATGCAAGCACATCAAGCTAGCTGGAAGCTTGTGCAAAACATATTATTAGACAAATTATTAGGATTTCTTGAGAGAACTGCCAAGTGGGACTGGAAAAAGGCATGACAATTAATGGTGCAACATTCTTAGAGGTGTTTTTATAATAAAATGGAAACTATCACACAAAAATGTGTATCTGAGGTCAGAACTAATTACCTGAAGAACAAGCATACAAAACAACGGTGGCATAAAAAATCTAAACAATTTAGCCAGGAATAAAAGATATTTTTAAACACAGTACTAAAATGTTGCCTTATAATAATAATAATAATAATAATAATAATAACAATAACAATAACACAAGCCATTGTTTATATAAAGTATAGATCCAAACTGAGGAAAGCAAGCAGAGCAATGAGTATACATTATCTTTGTGTAATAAGGACAGCAAAAAACACTTCTGTAAACATAAATTATAATGTTGATAATCATATGAATATTGTTTTTAAAGAAAAAAGGTTAAGGATTACTGAAGGTTGCTGATGTTATTGCTACTTTTTCCCTCAAAAAAAGCTTCTTCATGCAAATGTATTTTTGGAAACTGTTTTAGTGGATAAAGATTGCCTTCTGATTAAAGATGAGTGAGTTGTTGTGCCACTAAAAAATATTAAAACCGATGCTGCTGATGGATAAGATGACCTAAGAGGTTTCTTTCTAACACAGAGGGATGGATATGTCCCTGCTTAGTTTACTTATTTCAGAAAATATAAGAGTATGGTCATGTGCAATATGTTTGAAGAAAAGCTTTTATTACACACATCTTAAAGGAGCGGATACTAGTGATTTAGGAAATTACATACCCATCAGTCTTACTAGCATCATTGGGAAATGATTTGAGATGACATTAAGAAAAATGATAAAGGATAATGTGTATTAGACTTTGGAAATAAGTCAACCCAGTTTCAGTCATGGAAGACCTTGTATTACTAATTTGGTGAGTTTTTATAAATCCGTGGTGAATGTCTCAGTTGCCAACATGCCAGTGGATATTATGTTTCAGTCTTGGCCAAGACGTTTGATTCTGTCCTTCACTATGCAATAAGACATTCTTTACAAACTTGGGAAATAGAATATATATTCTTAAACTGACAAATAACTGACTGAAAAAGAGTGAATGCAGTGTCAGGACTAATTGTAGTATTTCCAGTTGGCGTACAATCAGGAAGGGAGTTCCACGTAGGGATCAGTGTTTGGACCCTTTATGTTTAATGTGTTTATGACCGCTAACCTGAAGGCCAAAACAGTCTGGATGTAAAAGTTTGAAGATGATGTTAAAGTATCATCTCAACAAACAGCAATTACTACAAGAGTATTTAGATATACTTCTTGTTTGGGTAGACAGAAACATCAAATTTAATAGTAAGAAGTGACAAATGTTGCATTTGGGTCCATCTAACAACCGTTACTCTTACACAATATATAACAAAATTCTATCAACTCATAAAGTGATGAAGGACTTGGGAATTATAGTGGATAGCCAAACAGGGGTTTGTAATTGTGCAAATGTTGTAGTTAAGAGCTGCTTCTGCACTATTAGATAAATTCTAGAGCCAGCATCTTCTAAACATAAAACAGATATACAATTATATTAATGGCATTATTTTAGTTTACATTAAGAATTTATAAAGTACTGTGCTTTCTTTTGTTTCTAATTAATGCTGAAGTTGAACAAACTGAAGACAATCCAAAGGCATTATGTGAAGCACGGTTCTTTATTGAAGACCTCATAAATAAGGGTATCTTATCTAGGGACAAGGAGGTCATAACATCCCTGTATTCTTCCCTTATAAAGCCCATGATTGAGTACAACTCTCCATTTGGCATGTACCTCAGAAAGCACATGCAGCAGCTGGAGAGACCACAGAGGTTCCTCACCAGGGGAATCCAGGGCCTCAAACATCTACCATACACAAATAGGCTAAAAGCCCTATCCCTCTATTCTGCTTCATACAGACTCCTCAGAAATTACCTCTGTCTGGCATACAAGGCGATCTCAGACCTCGCCTTGATAGGACTGCTGCATATCCGCATGTCATGCTCCATTCGAGTAACCTGCACATGCGGCCTCAACCTACTCTGTAACATCAATAGGACTTGCTGGCAGGACAGATTTGTGCCCTAGAGACTCCCTAATCTATAGAATAGACTCTGTCTCAACATCAAGAAGAGTACCTCTCTACCCCTTTTTAAGCACAATCTGGATAACTGGATGGGAAATAGAAAATACATGCCTGGTATTCCACCCGTGTCCATGCTAGACAGGGGCATCGGGTGCTGTTTTGTCTATGCATGAGATAATCTCTTGGCTAGGTTTATAAGGGCCTCAGGGCCAATAGCCTAGTAACTTCCTATGATCCTATAATCCTAAGACTCTTTACACTATAGACACTTTAGAGAAGATATAATTTGGGCGTATTAATGCATTAAAAATGACTTGCTTAAAATCTTAGTCCAGTCTGCAGGGCATGATCTAGGGACTAGAAATAAAGTACCATCCTAGAAAGATGTTTTATGCACTTTAATGGTAGTTTCTTCAGATAGGTTTAGCAAGCACATGGAATAACTGCAAATTAATTTAGGAATCAGGCAGACTGATTCTTTCAAGATCTACTACACAAACCTAGAAACCTAGACAAAATGGAGAAAAGATTTTAAATAGTTTCTTACGAGGCCCTGAGTCCAGCCTTTACATTGTAACACTGACCCATCTTGAACTCTTAAATTCAGAGATCACAAAGTGGTAGGTAAGAGAGAATGGTTGTAATTCCTCCCCTCCAACTGTGTGGAATCTTCCCCAATCTGGAAATGCCAAATTCGGAAATGATGAATCCGTGGTTGTGTTGTCACGTGACATGGGATTCCCTGTGTTTGTGATGTGCGATGTGGTATGTGGATGTAGCTGCAGATTCAGGTAAGTGATGTTTTACTAGGGGTTTTGGGTAGGAATTTTAGTGTATGTGACTGTGTTTGGAGTTTTGAAGTGTGGGTTAGGGTAGGTAGGTAAGACTGTGAGTGTGTAAGTGTTGAGAGTGGTGGTATTTGTTCGTATGTGATATGTGTTTGTACAAGGGGAGTGTAGAATGTGTAGTGGTGTTTTTTGTGTGTTTGTGTTTTTAGTGCAACCTTGGATTTAGAATATATAAGTAGCGGGGGTGCAGGGGGGCTTGTCCCCCTGCTTTTATGTAGTTTTGTACGTTTTTACATTTTCTGTGTTTGTTTTTACTTATATGTAGGGTCTACACGTGTGCTTGTTTTGTTGTGTTTGTGTGTTTTGTTTGTTTGTAATCTAGGGAGGAAGGTGTATGTGTGCTTGTTTGTGTGTGGAGTTTGTATGTGGGCAGGTGCGATTTTGAATTTCGCTCTTTTGGGGTTTCAGGTTTTTTACTTTTTGGCTTTACTGAATTCCGATATTTCAGTATTTCGGGATTGTAAAGTGAAACTATATATATATATATATATATATATATATATATATATATATATGTATATATATATATATATATATATATATGTTTTTTTTTTCATTTCTCGTAGGAGTAACAACTACAAAAGACTGTTTGAGCACATTATTAAATATATAATAGTTTGTATATGTGTGTGTGTGTGTGTGTGTGTGTGTGTGTGTGTGTGTGTGTGTGTGTGTGTGTGTGTGTGTGTGTGTGTGTGCTTCATTTTTGCTGTTTTTACTTCTGTGACTTTTTCTGCACTTTCAATTTCTAGTGCTTCTATATTTCATAGCATGGTTAGATTCAGATCTGCTGAGTCTAGGCTGTTTGGTATTATTATTTGCGCATTTAAACCAGCCATCCTACATTAAAAAGGCCCTCCTGCACTCTTGTGGCAGAAGTGTGTAGCCCAGGACCCATCTGAGTTGGGGATTGCTGGAAATAGGCTCAGTGTTGGGCTTTCCTAGTGGTTAATTTCTGTTTAACTTCACTTGTGTTTGAGCTCCGCATTTGTGTGCAGCTGTGCACTGTGCTGCAGGGTTTAGCATTGCCATGTATAGATGCACACATTTAGAAACACATTTTTCTCTTGATATCTGCTAGAAAACCTCCCTTAGCTCCACTGCCTCTCTCTGTGCAACTCAGTTGCGCATTGCTACCTAGTGAGCAACTCAGTTGCACACTTTTAGGCGATGACTCAGTCTTCAACCCTTAGCCCTCCACAGAATAGCCGCCGTGGTTGGTCTCACAAGCAAACCCTGGTCCATGTAGCCCATTCCCACTAGTTACTACAATATATACCTGCCATAATGGATGGACAGTTTCCCCAGCATTTCTCCAGCCAAACTGATTGACATGGGTATCCTGAGGCAATGTAGTAATTGCCTAATGTATACTGACAACACTTACTCCAAAAGCAAACAAATGCAGTATGTGAGAGAGGTAACTATATCATGAAATTAGAATCAGTCCTCTTACATAGCAATATAGAAGGCATAGAGAAAATTGTTAGCACACACACTTCCCCTCTCACACAAGAGAAGGTCAAAACACATAAACCCACATATGCGGAGGTACTCACTAACAGCCTCCCAAAAGATCAGAGACCTCTCAAGCACAAACAACATACACATACTGGTACACAAACAGAATCCACCACTACACATAAGAACACACACATCGCTGTCCCCTAAGGCAAAACAGATCAAAACCTAATGTTCTAGTCATGGGCGACTCAATAGTGAAACACACAGATGTCCCCCTGACCTGGTTGAACAAGAAGAAGGTCATTATCAGCTGCCTGTCAGGTGCTTGGATCCACCAAATCATGCACTCAAGTCACTCAGCAGCAAGTGCCGTTATGACTCTGTCATAGTAAATGTTGGTGTGAATGACTTGAGCTGTACCTCTCTGGGAAATATTAAAAGAGACATGACTGACCTCTCACATTATTTGTCCCAAGCAGGTATGTCCCTAGCCCTAAGCACCTAGGATGATGCCACAATACAGACAGAAAATGATTGGTTTCAATAATTGGATTAGTTTTTGGTGCCTCTCCATGGGGATCCAGTATCTGTCTGCCCGGAAGACATGGTCAACAGTCCTCACTGCTTTGCCAGAGCTGACCTTCACCTGTCTCCTCAAGGCTTTTGGATACTGGCAAAGATGCTTTTCTCCCCCAAAGTGCCTTTTTAGGCAATGTCCAAACAAGAAAACTTCCAATTTAAGAAACCCACTAAAGACAAACTTAAGGTCATGCTGTTTAATGCTAGGAGCGTAAACAGTAAAGTGCACTCTCTGGAAGCACTCCTCACCTTGGAAAATGCTGCTGTTTGTGCAGTCAGTAAGACTTGGTTCAAGGCCGCTGAGAGCACCCCAACCGTACAAGGCTACAATGCCTTTCATATGTTCAGACCCCAAAACTAGCAAGAAAGAACCAGAGGTGGAGGTGTATCCATCTTCATTAAATCCAAATACACCTTGAGAGTAGTGAAATAGTACAACTTTTTTGAGCTACTCCAGGTCCAACTAACTAAAGGTAAAATACTCTTCCAGATCATCACTAGCTACAGGTCCCCTACTATGAACCAGGAAAAGTACATTGCCTACCTGAACTTGCTAGAGTCACTCAGTATACAGCCAAACACATTGATCATGGGAGACTTCAACTATCCTTCCATCGATTGAGTGAGTTACATGAGCACAAATACAATCACTATGAGGTTTCTGGACTTTAATTCACATGCCCTGGAACAGCTGTTCCACACCCCCACAAAGAGATCAAATGTCCTAGACCTAGTGCTCATCAACATTGCAGGGGTCACTGCACTACCCCCTGTGTGTTGCCCTCCCTGGTAAATTCAGACCATAAATCTGTCTAATTTGACATAAAGATCAAACCTGATACCCCCACAGGAGTAAAAAAACTGAAAACTTTCTCCAAAGTAAACGATTGCCTACTAAGTGATGGTATAAAAAACTTCAAAGCCCCTGCCAACAAAACCAGCAATGATTCCTATGCAGATGAATGCACAAATGCCCTATACAGCCACTTAAACAAACTCATTGATCCGACTGTACCCAACAGGAACAAAACCAGGTCTTCCAATAAAACAAGCCAACCTGGTGGACTGTAAGTATACATAAACTATACAGCAAAAGAAAGAAACGGCTATCTAAGAACAGGAGAAAACTTACTCAACAGAGGAAGAATACACTCCACACTTTGAACAAGAAAATCAGACATTTTGTTAGGTCCTCTAAGGCTAGCTACAAGTCTAAATTAGCATCACTAGCTAAAGACAGTCATAAGGCATTATTTATCTATGTCTAAAACCTAAAAGGGAATACTCAGCTGCTTACAGTAGATGGTACCACTCACACTGAACCTTAGAAAGTTGCCAACCTGCTAGCTGACAGATTTGGCAATAACTTCAACCCCTGTCCTCACCAGACATACCCCAAAGAATTCCTGACACTAGTCCTCTACCAAGTATTTCCAAAGAACAGGTCATACAAGCAGTCTCCAAGCAACAAACCTGGCCTCTATGAGACCAGATAACATCCCAGGCTGCTTTACTAAACAATCTAAAACAAGAACTAGTGCTACCTCTCAGCACTCCCTTTAACCATAGCCTGAGGACTGGCTTTGTCCTGGCAGAGTGAAGAACAGCAACAGTAATCCCCTTGCAAAAACGGGGTCCATCAACTGACCCTTGGAACTATCGACCCATATGCCTAACCAGCCTTATCTGTAAGGCCATGGAAAGAATCATCATGGACCTTATCCACAAGGACATAGGTGACCTTCAAACCCTTGACTCGACCTAGTCTGGTTTTGTCAAGGGTAGATCTTGCTTATTAAACCTAGTGGAATTCTTTGAGAATGTCACCAAAGCCTTGAATAAGGGCAAAGCAGTGCATACTACCTATGTTGATTTAGCCAAGGCCTTTGAAACAATCCTCCATTCAGGTATCACAAAGAAATTCTCCAAGATGAGGATTAACCCATACATTACTAGATGGGCAGCAAACTGGCTTACTGACAAAATGCACACTGTCAACGTTGAGGAGTTCACCTCCACCAGTAGACCATTTACCAGAGGGGTACCACAAGGATCTGTGCTGGGCCCCCTACTTTTCAGAATTTATTTCTCTGAAGTTCAGGTGAAGGTAGATGGCCTGTGGCTTACCAAGTTTGCAGATGACTGTAAACTGAGTGCAATCATAGAGTCCCCCAGTGATGTTAACATATTACAGAAAGGGCTAACACAGACAAATGACTGGTATCAAATTCACAGACTAAAACTTAAACACAAAAGAATACCTTATTATCCCCTTTGGCAAAGCAGCAGTCCCTGCTAATTACGATATAGATAGCACCCCTCTAAGCTCAAACTCAGTGGTGTGAGACTTGGGAACACAGGTTGATAGCAATCTAAACTTCAAATACCATGTGTCTGTACTGATAAGAAAAGCATTCGACATTGTGCATCTCATAAATAAGGGCATCACGTCCAAGACCAGGGAGGTTATGACTCCCGTATACTTGACCCTTATCAGACCACTAATTCAGTACAATGCTCCCTTCTATATGTACCTCACCAGACAACTGCAGCAACTGGAGAGACCACAGAGCTTTCTAATCAAGAGAATACAGGGCCTCCAAAACAAGGCACACACGGAAAGACCAAAAGCCCTGTCACTGTACTTTGTAACATAAAGGCTGCTGAGAGGCAACTTGTGCCTGGCCTATAGAGCAGTCTCACTCCCTGCACTAGTGGAAATGCTGCACATCCGCAAATCAAATGGGACAAGAATAACTCACTCAGGGATATGAACCTAGACAGTGACATTAACAAAACATGCTGGACAAACATATATCTCCCAGCAATGCTTATCTTCTTAAACTATTTTGCTATACTTCTTATTCATCTGTGTTTTCAGTTAATTTCCTCTGTAATAAGCTCCCACTCCATGTGAAGCAGAGCTTTTCAATGCTGCTATTCAAGCACAAACTTGACAACTGGATGGGTGACCGTAAATTCACCCCAGGGGTGGCACCTATGTCCTTCATGGGCAGGGGCAGTCAGTGCTCATCACAGAATCTCTCTACTAACAACAACCATCTATCTATGGTCAATACGGGTACTCGGGTTACTATGCAGGTAGGCTTGCAAAGGCCCAAGAGACATTAGCCTAGTAGCCTCCTATGAACCCATGAACCTATACATTAAACAATATTTCCACATGTACAGAACACTGATTGTTACAGTAAGTAGAGATCCTTGTAAAATAACAGAACACTGTCCTTCTAATACTCTGCTATCCTATGAATATCTAATTATTCTTATACCCTGTAATGCTATCAAGCAAGTACATTGTATATCACTAAGAACACCAAATACTCATCCAGTGCCATGGTAAGATTATAAACCTCAGCCAGTGGAGTGGTGACAAGATCTAATCACTACCACCTTAAATGTTGGATTCCCCTTTTTTGTCAAACAAGGCTTATTAGTCTTTTCAGAAGTCAGGTTCTACTATTGTGCAAAAATCTGAGCCCCAGGATGGCTGTTTATGATAGTAAGGGCCGTATCCCGGTGCTATATTTGAATTGTAACTACATAAATGGATGGGACATAATCCAATGTGTCTTAAACACATTAATTTCTTGACTACTTGAGTCCAGACACCTGTTAGCAACTGGAATGTACCTAAGACCAAGTGTCCATAATCCCATAAGTAGGGTATAATGTTACAAATTACCAATGTTAACAAGAATGTAAAAATATAAACACACGGGGGTTCCTAAGATTGAAAAATTAAGCATTTGGCTTAGTTACAAGGGAAAAAGCATACAACAAAAGTACCCCTGTTTTGTGTTGCTTCATCTACTCAGGAATGATGAGAATTATTACATATAAACTACATCCACATTTATCTTATGTCTATACATGTCAGTGTGTTTTAGGGATTAAGGTTAATGGCCTTGTCTTGTTTTAAATATTTGTACCAGTCGTATATGATATATCCAAAACCTAATGCACTTATCAACCATCTGTTTTTCACTAATTGTGTTTATCCTTCTGTCTGTTATAGCATGCTGTCATCTTGTTCGGGGCTTTTTTCTTGTGCAAATCTTTGTCCTTTCTAGCTAATAACTCTCCAAGTTCTAAACCTGTTTGCACAACTATTCCTTATTATTTTATTCCTTAGCAGAAGGAAGATTTTCAAATTTTATTCTGCTATCCAAATGTTATTTGTGTTTTGTTTTTATCTGGGTATGTTATCCAGTATCCCAGACTGACACAGAGTATATTTTGTTACGACTAAATTCACTATTCTGTGTATGGACATGCTATATTTTTGCATCTGCCTTTATCCCAGGACATGGATGAAAATAGTCCTGAGTCCAGCTCACTTACATAGTTAACAAATGACCAAATAAATAAACAGAAATCCATATGACATGAAGATCTGATTTAATCAGGTTTGTGACCAAAAAGAAACAAATGGTGACAGTATTATTGTTTACCCTTCAAGAAGATTTAAGGCATTACACAATGGAGACTCTGGTTTTCCTGAGTCTTTTTAGTGTTGCTGTCTATGCGACTATTCTAAGAGACCCTTCTACCTCTTGTTTAGGTTCTTATTTGGGATATTTTGTAGTAACCCTAACATTATGCACATCAAGCTTATTTATATGCTGGGTGTTTTCCGTGAATGTCCAAACTATCTATGACGTACCGATGAGCTCATTAGAAGGTTGAAATATGTCACTTCTACAGCTAACATTGTTTGTTTGTGTCTTTCGGCTTTTCCCGGTTAGTGGTCGCCACAGCGGAACTCCGGTCTGCTAATGATTGGCAGTAGATTTTTTACGTGCCGAGTTTGCCAGCCCTGATGCACAACCTTCAATGAAGGTATGCCCATTCACGTATGTCTCCACACAGAAGACACTCTAGCTGAGAACTGAATGGCACAACGTCTTGCTGTGAGGCGACAAAGCTACTGCAGCACCACCACTGCAGCTAATATAAAAAGTAAAAAGTCAGCAGCATTCAAAAACCATGGAACTGTAATGGCTGTTTATCCTTAAGAGATAATACACATATATCTATTGACCTCCTTTCAATGAGTTTAAGGTATTATGGTATATACTCTGACATGCAGTCCCACTAATGTTGTGGACATCATGCTTATTTGTAAGCTGGATGTTTTCAGCAAGAAACCAAACTAGCAGCTTGCACTGTACTGTTAAGTCCATAAGTAGTGTAAACACGCTATATAGTTTGTCTTTATTGGACTGAATGCAACAACAAAGACTTGCAAGAAAGTTATTTTCCATTCAGAAGACATAGAGGTGGAAAATCCCACTGACCATCATTCAAGGAGTTTAAGGTATTGCACAGTGAAGACTGGTTTGCTGGCATTTTTTGCCTCCTCTGAGGCTTTTTTGTGTTACCGTTTTACCTGTCGTTTTTGGTTATTTTGCAGTCATCCTAATGTTATGGACATCAGGCTTATTTAAAAGCTGGACATTTTCAGCAAATGGCCAGACTATCCTCTTATCATATACTTATGAGCCTATCAGGAGGGTGAAACATATGTCTACAATATGTCTACAGTTAGTGAGGAATGGCTTTATTTCCATGAATGCAGCAATAAAAACTTACAAAAAGCAATATTTTGGATGTTATTCAGAAACCATGGAAATGGATTACGTGTATTTCCCTAATGGAACATTTGAAAATATCCCACGGGCCTCCTTTTAGGGATGCTTAAGGCACTACAGAGTGGATACTCTGATTTGCCTTGGTCTTTTGGTTGTTTCCCTTTGATTTTTCTGTGTGTTTTTTTTACCTATTGCTTTGGTTCTTATTTGGGATATTTGTTATAGACATCAGATTTATTTATAAATTGGGTGTATTCAGTAAATTGTCAAACTGTTCACTTATGTTGTACTGAGCAACATTTCTTGTGCTATTGGAATATTCAGTATTTTGCCACTGGCATCCTTATTTTAATATTCATTTCCCAAGTTATGTGTATCTTCTTAAACTATTTTGCTATACTTCTTATTTATCTGTGTTTTACAGTTAATTTCATTTCTTGATATACTCCTAATGTAAAGCTACAAATGGTTTGAAAGCAAAACAGAGATTTATGACTTTCTATACTTTAGTTTCACTGTCAGCTCAGTGTTTCCTTATGACAACACCCAAAAAATGATGTCAACATAGATATTGACGATAATTTACATACACCAGAAAAGCAGTCAGGGTAATCAAAAAATCCTTCCTCAGGTGAACAGTTACTTACTTACATTATGGCTTCACTAACAGATCAGCACATGAGTTAATTTTCAATGTTGGGTACTCTTCTCGTAAGACATAGCTGACAAATTGTCTTACTACGATATAAGACTCCCCATTTGCTGCACTTCTCATGGAAAAATAATTGCTAATACGCAAATGTAGGTTGAAAGGTATTATGGGTTTAGTCTTTCATGATGTTATGTCAAGAGTTTTTAGCTTTAATAAAATTTTCAGGGGATAGTGCTTAACAAGACTAATTACAAAAATACACTTTTGCTTCAAAAACTAAAAAATGTGATGTGATGCTGGGCTTGGGAGTGCCTTCTGTGTGGAGTCTGCATGTTCTCCCTGCGGTTGGGTAGCATTCGAAAGACATGCGTATGTAAATGGGCGTACCTTCGTTGAAGGTTGGGCATCGAGCTGGCACCTCGGCATTTCGTAAAAATCTAATGCCAATCATTAGTGGACCGGAGTTCCGCTGTGGCGACCCCTTACCGGGAAAAGCCGAAAGACAAACAACAACAACTTCCATCACTAAGAGATGGTTATTTACATCTGCAGTGGAAAGTGTGACAATGCACTTTAACATTATTTCTTACATGGCAGTCTATGCTGTAGCATCAGCAGAATCGTATGCCCATTTCAGTTTATTAACTCTTATTTTATCTACTGTAGCCAATCATTTTTCAATTCTACTTATAATATTATCATTAGGATTAGACTTCAGACGTTTTCTTGAATATGGTCTGAAACAGCACTTTTTCTAAAGCAGTGTAATTGAATATGCTGGCACTAATATACAAGATGCATAAACTTTTTTTCCAATATTTATTTAGTCCATGCCAAAAGAAATGGTGGTAGGGCCACCATTATCACATTCTGATTATATGTAGATAAGGAAATAATAAAATCAACTTTCTGTGTGGTATAAAAATCCTGTCTGTTTAATGCTATTTTATACATCTTGTCAGCTTTCTTAGGAGCTGCAGACTTAAAATAAATTACTTTTCAGTTTATACTGAGAAATATAATAAAGTGACAGTACTGTAAACTTTGCATCAGAGAGCTTCATCATTTAGCAGGATCTTTTTCCACATACATTGCACTTCTACTAGCTTATTAGTTTAGTACTTTCCCAGACTTCTTGTAGCAATTATTGTAGCACACAAAAATGTTACCAGCACTAAACATTCTAGAAGGAATCAGCTCCAGTACTTATTATTAATCCCCACCCTTCCAGGCATGTCTAAAGGTCAGTTCCCTGTGCTTTCTCCTATGAACCTAGTGAACTTGGGCATCCTGAGGCAATGTAGCAACTGCCTCATGTACACCGATAACCCTCTCCTCTTACCTCCCAACACTCAGACTTGCAAGAGATGCACTTATATATCCAAATTGAAAGCCACGCACTCTCCAGCCAAGACTGGAATAGCTGGTCAAGAGGAGAAATTCAACACTTGCATCACACCACATGGAACACATAGCCTCCAGAACACACACCGGCACTGCCTTCACATAAAAACACAAACCACACACCCACCTTCGCAGAGGCTCTCAATAAAAATCTACCAAAAGAGCAGAGACCTCCAAGGCAGAAATGCACTTGACCACGACAAAACAACACTAATCACGAGACACATAACTCTCCTAAAGAGTGTGCCACTCAACCAAAGCCCCTAAGGCAAAACAGCATGCCCAACACACTAGTCATAGGTGACTCAATAGTGAGGCATACTGATGTCCGACTCACTAGGTTGAATAAGGAGAAAGTAACAGTCAGCTGCCTGTCAGGCACCAGGATCCACCATATAATGCATGCACTCAGGTCCCTCAACAATAGGTATGAATATGGCTCTGTCATTGTACATGTGCATGTGAATGACCTGAGACGTACCTCCCTGGACTACATGAAAAGAGACATGGAGGAGCTCTCGGATTATGTAGCCCAAGTGGGTATGACCCTAGCACTGAGCAGCATCCTACCATCACCCAAAATGATACCACAATACAAGCAGAAAATGACTGATTTCAACAATTGGCTAAGTTTCTGGTGTCATTCTAAGGGGATCCAGCAATTGTCTGCCTGGGATGACATGACTGACAGACCTCGATGCTTTGCCAGAGATAGCCTGCATCATTCACCCATGGGCTTCCGGATACTGGCCAAGGCTCTTGTCACCCCTATAGTGCCTTTTTTAGGTGATGTTCCAAAGACTAAATTACCACCGTAACAGCTATAAATAAATGCAACCTGAGGATCATGCTGCTCAACGCTAGAAGTCTAAATCTCAAAATGCACTCACTCGAAGCATTCCTTAAAATGGAGAACATCACCATTTGTGCTGTAACAGATACCTGGTTCAAGGCAGCAGATAGCACCCCTGCACTACCAAGCTATAACTCATTCCATACCTTTCAGACGGGTAGCCCAACATAATGCATCTGAGATACTTCAGGTGCAGACAGTGATTTAGGTTGTAGCCTGCTATAGGTCCCCAATCATGTCCCAAGACTCACACTCCACATTCCTAAGCACCCTGGAGAATATTAGGGTCCAACCTAACACTCTCATACTGGGTGACTTCAACTACCTCTCCATTAACTGGGAAAACTACTCATGTACCAATACACCTGCCCAATGTTTCCTGGAATTCATTAATTCCAATGCCCTGGACCAGCTCGTACTTACTCCCACTTGAGGTAGCAACATCCTTGACCTGGTCATTACTAACATGGGCAAGCATTGCTCTACACCAATAGTCAACTCCTCCCTGGTTAGACCCAACCAAAAACTAATCACCTTGGAAATCCACATCCTTTCCACCCCCCCAAAGGTAACCACCATGAAAAACTTCTCCAAAGCTAACTTATGGCTCCTAAAAACAGAGGTGGCTAACTTCATGGCACCCATTCAAATGGAGAATAGTTGCATGACCACCAAATCATACAACAATGCACTGTATGAGCGCGTACACAAATGCATGGATCTCACCATAGCCAAAGAAACCAAGACGCTCTCCTCAAAAAAAGGAAGCCAATCTGGTGGTCCCCTGCCATAAACAAACTCTACAACAGAAGGAGGAAAGTTATGCGGAATAAGGTGAAGTCCCAAGACTGGAAAACTCCCTTATCAGCCTCAACAAAAGGCTGAGATGCCTCATCAAATCCTCTAAAGTTAGCTATGAAAACAGAATTGCAGCAGATAGTAAAGACAACCACAAGGCCTTTTATAGTTATGTAAAGAATCTCCACGGCAATACCCAGATTTGCTCTGAGCTACTGCACAATGGTACTTCTTATACCGACGCAACAGATATTGCCAATATACAGGCCGACAGATTCAGTGTCAACTTTACTACTCTCTCCCACTCCCCAGGCACCCAGTATTACTGCAGCACAGGTTAAAACAGCACTGTCCATGGCCAAGGATACAGCTTCTATGGGACCTGACAATATCCCTGGCTGTGTTCTACATGAACTACAGAGTGAACTGGCACATCACTTGTGTGCCCTGTTCAATCACAGCCTCACCTCAGGCTTTGTCCCTACCGAATGGCGCATTGTTGCAGTCATCCCTCTCCACAAAGGAGTGACTACAGACCCTGGGAACTATCGCCCCATTAGTCTCATATGCAAAGCTATGGAATGCATCATCAGGGACCTAATAAACAAGGATATAGGGAATCTCCAAACTCTTGATCCTACACAGTTTGGTTTTGTGAAGGGTAGATCAGGCTTTCTCAACTTGGTCAACTTCTTTGAGTCAGTCACCAGAGCTGTGGATGAAGGCAAGGTGGTTCATACAGCCTACATTGATCTGGCCAAGGCCTTTGATACCATTCCCCACTCAGGAATCATAGCTAAAACTCATTAAGTTGGGATCAACCCCTATATCACTAGGTGGCTTGAAAACTGGCTCACAGATAGAACCCACAGTGTGAAAGTAGCTGACTCCAAGTCAGACTGCCGACCAGTCACGAGTGGAGTCCTACAGGGTATGGTCCTGGGTCCTCTCCTGTTTGGTATCTACTTATCTGAAGTCCAGGCCTACATGAAGGGACTGTGGCTGACAAAGTTCACATTCGATTGCAAGTTGGGAGCTATTATTAACTCTCCAAGTGATGTTGACATCCTACAGAAAGGCCTCACTGAGACCAACGACTGGTGTAAAACCATGGCTTAAGCTCAATGCCAAAAAATGTGTTGTCATCCCCTTTCGGAAAAATCTGGTTCCCATGAATTACCACATTGATGGTAGTCCACTGAACACAGAAGGCATTATAAGAGATCTTGGAACACAGTTTGACAGCAACCTCTCTTCTGACCACTATATTGCCACTGTGGTCAGAAAGTCCTTCTATGTGACACATCTCATTACTAAGGGTTTTGCATCCAGGAAGAAAGAGGTCATCGTCTCCCTTTACTCTTCCCTCATTAGGCCAATCATCGAGTGCAATGCCCCATTTGGCATGTACCTCACTAGACACCTGCAACAACTGGAGAGGCCACAACATTACCTCACAAAGAGGATCCTAGGCCTTAAACACTTATCCTATATGGACAGACTCAAAAAACTCCAATTATTCTCTGTCTCATATGGCCTACTTAGAGGCGATCTCTGCTTGACTTACAAAGCCATGTCTGACCCAGCTCTGTTAGAAATGCTACATCTAAAGAAATCCCAATCCCTCTGCACCACATGTTCCAGAGATCTCAACCTCATTACTACAATTAACAGAACATGCTGGAGCAGCAGGTTCATAACCCAGAGACTGCCCATGCTATGGAATAGACTTCTCATACTTGTCAAGCAGAGCACTTCACTGGTCTTCTTCAGAAGAAATCTTAGATTGGTGGATAGGAAATAGAAATTTCACCCCAGAGATCACTCCAGTGGCTCTACTTGACAGAGACACTGGAAACTAAGGTCGGGTGGTACGATGCCAGGGTAATCCTATGGGCTAGGTTTGTAAAGGCTCCAGGGCCATTAGCCTAGTACACACCTATGAACCTATGAACCTATATGCTGCAGGCCAGTTGAAAATTATCCTAAATTAATGTATTTATGAAGGTGATATCTTCTGTTGGATGGACCTGAGGACTGAGATGAAGAATTATCGCTGCTAGAATCTGAGATGAAAAGGGTGAATTTGCCTCATATAAAAATCTTTCTCATCATTTACATGGTTTGAAAGCAGTTCAGAGATTATGACTGTTATATTTTAGTTTCACTGTCTATTCAGTTTTGCCTAATGACGGCACCCACAAAATGATGTTAACTTAGGTATTGACAGTTATTTGCATATACCAGAAAATCATTCTGGGTAATCAAAAAAAAAAAAAAGAAAACTAAACAACGGAAGCATCAAACTCCTTTAGATGAGCATGAAAAGTGTTTTCCTTTTCTTTTTTTTTCTTTTCAACCTTTACAGTTACTTGCAAAGCATTTTACTGCTTCTTCTTTCGGCTTTTCCCAGTTAGGGTCGCCACAGCGGAACAGGCCGCAGAACGATTGGCACTGGAGTTTGACCGGCTCTGAACCAACAAAAGTATAGTCTTAGATCCCTGCAGTTGTGTTTCAGTTGCTTGTAAAACATTAAAATACAGCCTAGAAAATCTTGTAATAAAATGATGGTCAAACCAATTTGAAGAACAAATTTGATTAATGAAATCTGAGACTAGACTGACAAAGAATCACTGAAGTGTACAGGTCATTCATTATTATAACATCTAGACCTGGCAAGTCTCAGACAATGCCAATATCAATACCGATAAAGGTGCTGCTAAGCTATTAACTTTTGGAAGTGCCAAGTTTGGTGAGAAGAACTTTGTTTAGAAAAAGAATGCATGTTGATGAGTTGTTTGAAAAACAGTACATTTCTCAGAAATACTGTCAGAATTTTGTTTCCTGATTTCTTTGTTAATCTGCTTTGACAGTTCTCCTCTGCAAAGTTTAATTGTTGTGTTTTCTCTTCATTTTGCTGTATCACACTGTTATCCTTATTGAACACAATAAAATACAGTACAATAGTCTTAAAGAACCCTGTGGTGTAAAACTAGGCAATAATTTTGTATTTATTGATGTTTAGCTGAAGATCGCTGAAGGAAAATAAAAATAAATGGTAAATGAGAATGTGATACTATGCAGCATAAATTAACTCTAACACAGTTATTCAGAATGTGAAGCACTTCAAGCATCAATAACAAATGAAGAAGGCTCCTAGCAATGTTGAATATATATAATTATGTTATACACTTAGGAAGGTTTAACAAATGCTGACATGAGGTGACCTAAGACCTTCTTAAGGCATACAGGACTGTTGATGAATCTCTGACTACAGTTAAGATAAAGTAGGTGAAATATAACCCAGATAGTAAGATTGACTAGTAATAAGTCCCACTTCCTGAAGAACATAATTCTTTGGAAATGTTCTGATAATCCAACTTTTTTTTGTAACTAGGTGTTGTCAAATATCAGACTTTCTCAAAATACTAATCACATCTATAATAAAAAATGTACACCCCATTTAATTCTTATTGTACAACATTAAATATTAAAACATGTGTTTTTAAATTTAGGATCAGTCTTATTTAACTGTATGTACACAGACCCAAGATAGGCACAGGCACATACTCAGGTACAGCAAGGCTAAAGGAAATGCATCAAGTATATCCCTTAACAAATTTTATGTATCAAAGGTCAATAGACAGACAGCTACATAGACAGATGCATGTACACACCCCCTTCAACAGCAACAGCACAGCAATAGTATTGACATTCCCCACAGTAGCGTGATATGCATGGCAGTCATGGACCCCAGACCCTCTGCTGTGTGTGATTGTTGTGCTATAATTGCTGACTTGTGTTTTCGTAAGGCTACATGATGGGCTGCATGAAAAAGATGTCTTTCTGTTTAATTCTAATGCATGTGGGCCTTCTCCACTACATTGTATATATTCAAACCATTTCTAACCACAAAGCATTTGGCTCTATTCCAAATGGTCTGTGAGTTCATTTCTACATGCTTTCATGACAGGTGAAGTGTCTCTATTCATATAGGATATGGGTAGGACTCAAGCACTATTTGATAGTTGGTGACAGATGCTTCCTGTTGTATGACAGCAACGGCATTCCATGCCTGGTGATGTACTCAAAGTAGTTAAATTGTGTACTGCTACAACTGCTGACTTCCCATCTCAGCATTTATTCACCCCATAAAGCTACTTTTTTGCTTTTGTATAAAACACTGCCCTGAATTTTATCCCTTAATTACAAGTCACTGAAACCATAAGTGTTCTTTGTTAATGTGTAGCATAAAGCAGTTATTGTATGAAGAGCTCTTTAACTTGATGGCATTTTTACTCATATTCAAGCTATGCTGCAGAAAGTATCCCATTATATTCTATTATGGCAAAGTATTCATGATGAATCAATGTTCCTTAGTCTCATGTAAGGCAAACAATTTATAATATCTGCATTCACAAATGTATTAATCTCTGATTATATTTCCTTCAATCTTATGAATCATTGCTTTGTATGTGTACCGCATGTACATTTGATATATATATATATATATATATATATATATATATATACACACAGTCTTTATTTTTGGTAAGTTCAAATATCATGTCTATCCTTTTTTTAATGGGAGGATAATGCAAGCATAATTAAAAAATGATAGAGTCGACCATTGTGTGTATGTTTAATTAAAAAAGCTCTAAAATGTGTGCTTAACAATAGCTACCCTTGATTGCATTTGGTTGGTAATTTCATGTGTGTTGTTTTTTGTCATTGCTGATTCGCCATTTCATTAATCATTCTGTAATCATGGTTGGATCAGACTGTTTGCTAACAGGCAAAATAAATCAATTGAAATGGGTATCTACTGAAGATGCATGGCAGTTTGTGTTAGTCAGTGTAATCACTAAACACTGTTGTTTGACTCAGTAAGGTTTGAGTCTGAACTCATTTAACTAACTCACACTTAATTTACTTTATGTAGGACCTGATATTAATAATACGCTATAAAACTGATGTGGATTGCAAAGCATCCCATGGAGCCCTTTATTTCATACAAACACCCACATATGCACAAAAATATCTCTTAATACATTATTAATTATCCAACACCAAAATGGTTGACCTCATATTGTCAGAATCAACCCACTGACCATGCAAATTGTTGGCCCCATAAATTTCAATAGAATTAGCAATTGCAAATGCAAGCAAAGCAGGCTTAGATTTGTGATTACCAGAAATAAAGAAAATAAGCAAAATCAATTAATAAATAAACTTCTTCATGCCCCCTGCATCCCTTTATGAACGTGTGCTAACCCTAACCCTAACCTCAACCCTACACATTAGCTTAGGAAAAGCCCTTTCCATGACACTACCGCTACACAAGACAAAAAAAAATACATCAAAGAGAGTAAATCTATTCCCTTCCCTAGCCCTTAGCCTGAATGTAACCCTTAAACACTGGCATCCTCCCTAGTCACACACACACACACACACACACACACACACACACACACACAGACACATACACTCCCTCTCCCTAGTACCTACAGTTTCAGTATCTCAAATGCTTTATACATTAGCATACAAAAACCGGGTCTATATTATAACATCGAAGTTCGTAAACATCGACTGTTATAATATCGAACCCTAAACACTGAAATCCGCAAACATTGAACAGTCAGAATAGCAATTTTTTTCCCAGGGAAAAAAATCGCTATTCTGAGAAACATACACACAACACAAACACACACAAAAAACAGCAATCCACACACATAACACATACACTTAAAATTCTACACCTAAACTAAACTTTACATATACTACTAGCTATCTACTTACCTTAACTCAACCCTAACACTAAGGTCCGTCACTATCGCACACTCACCTTACCCACGCCCTAACCCTAACTCACCTAACCCGCCCCTAACCCTAACCTACACACAACTGCACACTTACCTGACCCGCGCCCTAACCTTAACTCACCTAACCCGCCCCCTAACCCTAACCTACACACAATCGCACACTTACCTGACCTGCACCCTAATCCTAACGTCCACACAACCGCACACTTACCTGACCCACTCCCTAACCCTAACTCACCTAACCTGCCCCCTAACCTACACACAATCACACACTTACCTGAACCTGACCCATAATGTTCCAACATATCGAACGCTGAAATTAGCGAAGCCACAGCAACAGCCCACCAAATTCTTTCCCTGGGAAAGAATTCAGTGTCCTGCACCTTCGCTGTTTTCAGCATTCGACAAAACTGGTTCGATATTATAACATTCAAACTTTATAAAATTCAATGTTATAATATAGACCCACAAAAACTTACTTACCACAATGGATCTTCTTCCTTCCAACATATACTGCACATGATAGTATGAGCATTCAGACTTTCATGTACTCAACCAAATTGCCACACGGTTCACTCCTTCAAAAATGGCAATTCAACAAAGTATTTGTCACCTACTTTTATATATATATATATATATATATATATATATATATATATATATACACACACATATATATATATATATATATATATATATATATATATATATATATATATATATATATATATATATATATATATATATATATACACACACACACACACACACACACACACACACACATGCACATGCACACATGTGTGTGTGTATATATATATATATATATATATATATATATATATATATATATATATGTGTGTGTGTGAGTCAACTTCACATAATCGAATATCCAAATGTTTGACTTTTATATGGCCGAGACCATATGGTCGACCATTTGAATATTCGAAAATGTAAAAAAAATTAAATGAACAAAAAAAAAAAAAAAACTAGTCCACTTAAATGAAAGTGCAATTTCGCTGATGTCTAGTCCCCCGGGCTACCCCAAAAAAAAAAAAAAAGTAAAACATGTTTTTGCAGGGGGGTAAGCCCCCCCGTACCCCCCATGTGGGGGGCTGTGCACTCCACACCCCCCTACTTAAATATACCAACTCCAAGATCGCAGTACAGTGGGGAAAAGGGAATATTCCCATCCCATGCTGTAGTATGACTGCCGAAGTTAATGTTCAAAGTTTTACTTCGAACAAGTGGACTCGAAGTGGGGTTCGAAGTAGTGAAACTTCGAACATATGCACGGATCGCATATATATATATATATATATATATATATATATATATATATATATATATATATATATATATATATATGTGTGTGTGTGTGTATATCTACATATGCATGAGTTCAGGCATGAGGAAAATTCAGGTTATATCAAACAGTTCAGTCTGCAGTCAAAATAAATTCACTTTTCATGTCTGCTGTGCTGACATTTTGTACATCAAGTATTCTTCTTTGCATTCAGATGCAACATTTTCTTATAGACAGGGTTCTGGAAAAGTAGCTGGCAGAATAAATGAATAATGTTTAGAAAGACATCACAACAACAGAACAGCCCTGTATGCAATTCCACAGATGGGGATATACCAAAATATCTTCTTTCACACAAGTACGGGTAAATCCAACTGTCATCTCCTATAAAGGGCTCAGCTCCTTTTCCACAAAGGGATACTCTCTGTATTACTATCCTTCTTCCTTCTGGAAGAGGTAACTACTTACAGGTTCCTCTGAGTTCTCTATAGGCACAAACGTCATTAACCTGATTTCTAAATTCAAGAGCTAGGCTTTAAATATCTCTTGGGAAGCTGTCCCTCATGAACTTTAATCTCCTTATATGCTTTTGGGTTAGTGTTCTTAAACTGACCATCCACAGCTATGCTACCTGACCCTTCTGGGCTAGCATATTTGAACAGATCAGCCACCACTATGCCATATGACCTTACCTCCAGCCTGGAACCATTGGTCTGAGCCTCAGCAGAAGGTTTGCATTCCCAAATAGCCTATTTGTATTCAAGTGACTGTAGTCTGGCCAGTGAATGATCTTGAGTCTGAACGGCTTGTGCGTCACTACACACCAAAATAGCCTTCGGTTGGTGTCCTTGTGCTGGAATACTAATTTAATAGGGGTATGTTCTGTGATCAAGATACACTGCCTCCGGATGAGGTAATATTTCAGGGTGACACAGGCCTATTTACTGGCTATCCACTGTCTTTCTATAACTAAGTAGAGTCTCTTTCCGCTACTAATATAGAAGATGGTGGTGTTCCACCATCTACAAACTGAGACAAACTGAACCTATGCCTACTGTGAAGGCATCTGTGTGCACTAGGAATTGTTTCAAAAAGTTAGAGCCTGTAAGGACTTTTCTCAAGCATATCATATTTTTATATGCCTAAAGAATTGTTCAACTGCATTGTTCCACTTCACCTTTAGTGGAACCTTACCTTTGGTGAAGTCAATCATGGAGCAAGCAATACTGACAGAATTAGGAATACATTTCCAGTAATAGCTATGCAGGCCTAAATAGCTTTCACCTGATTTTTTGTAGTTGTTATGGGCCAGTTTTAAAACACTTCTACGTTTTCAGCCTGTGGTTTCACAAGCCATTGGCCTGTTACATAGCCCAAACACTAGGCCTCTACCATACCTCCCATGTACTTTAGTCATCAACCCTGAGTGATGCAGAAAGCTTAAAGTTCCTCCAGTTTTAGGCAGATTGTTCTCTGAAACAATATTACAGCATCATCCAGGTAGGCTACTACATACCTGGGATGGAGTCAGAGGATTTTATCCTTCAGCCTTGGGAATGTTGTGAGTGTTCCATGGTTTTATTGGCCTGAATGTACCCATAAAGACTTAAGGACTGCTCTGTCATTTGCATATGTTCCATGAGCCTAGGGAGATAGGAAATTCACCCCGGGGATCACTTCTGTGGCACTGCTTGACAGGGGCACAGGAAAATATATTTTTTTTTGGATGGCAAAAGCCAGGGTACCATTTGGCTAGGCTTATATAGGCCCTAGGGCCAATAGCCTAGTACCCACCTATGAACCTATTACACAGTGAAGACTCTAGTTTGGCCGAATCTTTTTTAGTTAATACCATATGGTTTGTCTATATGACCTTTATGACCTTTTTAACATTTATTTTGGATAGTATATGATTAAAGGGATCTTCCTTACATGTTTCTTTTGCTTTTCTAGCAAATTCACTGATATCTGCCATACAGCAATTTGAATAGTGTAAAGGCTGCTAAGGCCGAATACACTTCTCTCACAGAAAATACACGATATCCTAGTAGCTGGTCACAGTTGCTCTCATCTGTAGTATTTAATAACATAGACTGAAACATTTTGTAAAAGCATTCATCTAGCCCATGTAACCTTTTGTGGGTAATATACAAATGTCCTCAACTATTTCATTTTACAGCATGGTAAAGTTCATGGAGCACTCTAGACATGATTGGAGTGTTTGGGTCAATAGGAACTTCTCAGGGAATTCCTACCCCATGGAAGACCATTACTAGTTATTTTGCTTTGGGGGTTGATATAATGGTTAAGGTGTCTACCTAACAGACCCAAAGTGCAGGGTTTGATTCTCTGATGGGATAACTGGCTAGGCTTAAAATGGCCCACAAGAGCAGTTAGCTTAGTAACAACCTGTGAACCTATAAACTTTGCATTGACTCTTTACTTGGTACTACATTAGGAAATTTTGTCACACCATCACACCAGTATGCATCCAGGATATGTATTTAATAATATAACAAAAAGTCAAACACTTAGAATATCAAGATTACACACACAAGAAGTACAGTTGAATATAGAGCATTAGAGACATTTAAACAAGAATTGAAAGAAAGGGGGTATTGAGATAAGGATTTACATCATGTCACGAATGATAAAACAGTTAAACTTTTTTTCTCTAAAACTAATTATAAGAGGAAAATGAATAGTACTTATACTAGATATGTTAGACCAACCATAACTTTTACAAGTGATGTAGGGAAGGTGTACGATGTGATTAGACAAAATTGGTCAGTCCTTATTTCAGATGACAAGATACGTGAGACAGTAGGTGATCATCCATGGTTTTGTTTTAAGAATGCTAAGTCACTTAAACAATAATTATGTTATAATAACATCAAGACAAAGGGACTACAGTCCTGTAAACATGGCACTTTTGCCTGTAGGAAATGTACAGCATGCCCATTTATTTCTGATACAAAGATATTTAAACATCCTGTTTTAGAGTATGTATTCAATCCTAGGTTTTATTCAGATTGCTGTAGCAGGCATCTGGTTTATCTTGCATATTGTATTTTATGTGGTAGTTTCTATGTAGGCAAGACTAGTAG